>NC_057809.1:496316793-496321113 GCF_018294505.1 Triticum aestivum | reverse complement strand
CGCTGCTTGCCGCCGCATCGTTGCCCCGTGCCGCCCCGCATCGCCCCGCGCAGCCGCCGTCGCCCGCACCTCGCCGGAGCCGCGCCGTCTCGCCGGAGTTAACCACCGTCGCTCACCGCCGTCGAGACGAACCGGTACAAACCGCCCGGTCCGGTTTATTGTTTTAGTTTGGTTTTCTTTTCGGTTAGTTAGGTTTAGATCGGTTTTTATTTTTAGTTAGATTTATTTAATAGACGTTCATTAGTTAGGGTTCGGTAGTGAACGAGTTCGTTCGTTAGCGTTCTGTAGCGGGCGTTCATTAGTTAGGATTCTTTTTGCAATCGAAGCTC
This sequence comes from Triticum aestivum, assembly GCF_018294505.1. Classification (NCBI taxonomy): domain Eukaryota; kingdom Viridiplantae; phylum Streptophyta; class Magnoliopsida; order Poales; family Poaceae; genus Triticum; species Triticum aestivum. The sequence goes on along the minus strand of NC_057809.1, from coordinate 496,320,784 downwards.
TTGACCTAAACTTTCTGATAAGGCCAAATTCACATAATTTTGGTACTGTTAGAAATTGTTTTATGTTGCAAGACTTATTTTCTTGGTTTTGAAGTTTTCCGAATAGTCTTATTCGATCTTTCTGATCTTTTGAGTGATTGCTTATGTGTGGTTCCTATTGCTTGCTTACGATAGATTGACCGGAGTGAGACGCGTAGAACTATCAAGAGTTTTGAGTGCGAATCATCTTCATCAACATTGCAGGCAAGTTCACACTTTGATCATATCCCTTTCATACCTAGTTTTTATGCATTAGTTTCACCCTCAAACATTGCATGAGTAGGATTGATAACATGTGGGTATTGGGAAGTAGTTGATGAGGTAGGAACCTATTGCCCTGCATTCAAACCTTGGGAGTTACTATTACGTTATGCTTATATTGCCATGCTATGCTCGTAGACGTGGATTAGTTTTGAGAGTATTTCATGACAGATGTGAGATTGTTAATTAATGGTTTACTTAAGGTGGCAACTTTAACACACATCTAGGTGGATTGGGGCACCTGGGTATTCCAGCGGTTGCCTGTCTAGGCACTTGGGTATTCTAGGATTGCCTGTTTTTTATGGACCGCCACCCAGGCTCAAAGGGATCATGAGATTATTCATACTAGAAACTTCCGTGTGCAGCCACAAGCTACTATGGGCTCTAGCATAGTTGATTAAGTAGTGCGAACTCTTACAGTGGTAGACTAGCAGATGTAGGGGAAAGTAGGTGTAACAGTCTACCCAATCATAAGGTGCTAGCGCTTCTAAAAGACTATGTCTCGGTCATCCATTTCTCAAACACCATGTAGTGCGAGAATCCCAACGGAGGAGATTGAGTATTGTGGGGAAAAGTGCGCAAACCTCTGCAGAGTGTATAAACTAATCATGATTAGCCGTGTCCCCGGTTATGGACATCTTGAGTATCTAGTACTTGGATTATCATGTGAATCTCATCACGTTCCTTTAAATTAATTTTGTTGGGTTTAATGATATTACTTAATTGGGATTGAGAATGCTGTCAACCATTCTCAATGTTTAATAACCACCATGATAGTTAAATAAAATTTATTCCTTTGCAGTAGGGAAAAATTAGCTTTTCGCAAAAACTATAACCATAGAGCTTTTCCACCAGCCAAATATGATGTAGTGATAGCCTTTATTCATCATTCTCTATGGTGTGAATTTGCCAGTACATTCAATGTACTAACCCTTTGTGGCTGCAACGTCTCATGTTGCAGGATTATCTTACGACGAGTAAGTGATACGTTAGGGTTACGATTTCTACACTCAACTTTGCCGTTGGCATTGATGGGAATCCACAACCTTGTTACTTCCTCTATTTGGATTGAGGTAATAGTATTTTATGTTACTTTATACATGTGATTTACCTCTGTTATGAATCCTCGAGTACTGTGTGTGTCAGCATACCGATCCAGGGATGACACTTAAGCACAGAGACTTGACCGTCTGAGGTCGGGTCGCTACACCCTCCCAAATGATGTTGCTCCTACTACTCATCATGATGATGATAATTGCTATACTATTGGTGCTATCCATACTATTAATGATGAGAGTGATTATGCTTATGATATGAAAATGCCCAAGCTTGGGGAAGCTATGTTTGATGAGAATGACATATTTGAGAATATATTAGCTGAAATTAATGTTTGTCCCAAGCTTGGGGATGCCATGTTTAATGAAGATGATGTTTTTAGCCTCCCAAGTTTTGATATGCAAATTTGTTATGATGATAGCATGCCTCCTACTTGTGATGATTATATTGATGAAAGTGGGTTTGGAAGAGTGTCAACTTTAGGAAGTAAAGATCCCACTATTTTGGAGGATGTTGAATCTTATTATGATAATTATGAAAGTGGATTTGGAGAGGTCATGACTTTATTTAGTGATGATTCCGCTATCTTGGAAGAGGTTTCAATCGATTATGATGAGAACAAAGTTGCTACTTATGATGATTATTGTGATGATACTGTAGCGACCCGACCTCAAACAGTCAAGTCTCTGTGCTTCAGTGCCATCTCCCTGGATCGGTAATGCTGACACACACAGTACTTGAGGATTTATAATAGAGTAGCAATCACACGCTTATTACATCGAATGTCTCCAAAGAGAACTTATTACAATAAATATGGCTTAAGGCAATCTAATATGATAGCAGCGGAAGGCTTGGAAGAAGAAGTGAGTCCATCAACTCCAACGGCATAGCTGAGCTGCACGACAACGACCTAATGAACCTTACTCCTCGTCTGAAAAGTCTGCAACATAATACGTTGCAGCCCGAAAACGGGTTAGCACATGGAATATGCTGGCAAAGTAACACAGTAGAGCAAGAACAGAATAATGCTATCACTACATGCATATTTGGCTGGTGGAAAGCTCTATGGTTATAGTTTTTGCGTAAAGCCAATTTTCCCCTTCAACAAAGGAATAGATTTTAATTTAACTATCATGCTAGTTGAAACATCATTGAGAAGGTTCCTCCAACTCAATCCCAATTAAGCTAATTATTAACCCAACAATATTAATTTAGAGTGATGAGATACTTAAGATACTCCAAGTACTAGATACTCAAGATGTCCATAACCGGGGACACTGCTAACCATGATTAGTTTGTACACTCTGCAGAGTTTTGCGCACTTTTCCCCATAAGAATCGATCGCCTCCGTTGGATTTCTCGCACTACATGGTGTTTGAGAAACGGATGACCGAGACACAGTCTTTCAGAAACATTAACTCTCTACTCCGGGCAGACCATAACAAACCTACAACCCACTACCTGCTGATCCACCTCTTCAAGAGCTTCACGTAACTTACTCAACTATGCTAGAGCCCATAATAGCTTGTGGCTGCACACGGAAGTTTCTAGCATGAATCATCTCAGTTCCCTTTGAGCCTGGGTGGCGGTCCATAGGAAGATCACACGGGTACTCTGGGATTTCCAAAAATACAGGCAACACTGGGTACTCCAGGTGCCTCAATCCACCCAGATGTGTATTTAAGTTGCCACCTTAAATTGAACCATTAATTAACAATCTCACATCTGTCATGAATTTCACTCAAACCCAATCCACGTCTATGAGCATAGCATAGCAATATAAGCAATACGTAGAAGTAACTCCCAAGGGTTTGAATATAACAGGGCAATATGTTCTACCTCATCAACTACTTCCCAACCCACATGTTAATGACATCCTAACCATGCAATGTTAGGGGATTGGAACTAATGCATAAAAACTGGGTGATAAAGGGGTATGATCAAAGTGTTACTTGCCTTGCTGACGATCCACGTAACCTAGAGACTCCAAATAACACGCTTCGCACTCCGGGAATTCTATCGCAAACAAACAATAGCATACATAATAAATCAAGCAAAGAAGCACGGGTAAAACTCAAATAAGAAGATCTAACCAGAAAGTTCAACTTAAGAACTCCGGTTTGCAAAAAGAATCAAATCAAACGAAGCAACGAAACTCAAACGGCGAAAGAAACAAGGTCCGTTTACTAATCTGGACCTAGGTCAAATTTTACAGTAGCAAAAACTTGTGCAAGTTGGTTAAGCGGAAAGAGGGTCTCGAGACGAAGATCTAGGCGCTTGAATCGCCTGATTCCGACTAACGAGCGAAAAGATAAACTAGAATGAAAATTGGATCAGAAATCGTGATCAGAAATAACCGCGGAAAAATACGATAAAAGAAAACTAACAAACAGGCTAACGAACGAGCGTTCGTTATCTGTAACTAATGAGCGAAAACCGTTCGTTAAAACGAACGTACAGACGAACGTCCGCTAAAAAGAAAAATTGGGAAAAACCGACGAACCGAAAAAAACTAGGGTTATGGTTTTCTTTAAAATAAAAACAGGATCGGTTTTCTTTTAAAAAAACCGGCGGCTACCTCGTCAGTCCGACGAGGCACGGCGGTGACGGCGAGGCGAGGCGAGGCAGCGGCGGC
>NC_057809.1:496303012-496316458 GCF_018294505.1 Triticum aestivum | reverse complement strand
GCGTCATGGCTTGGGCGAGGGGGCGCCCGAGGAGGAGTCCGGCTCAGACTCCCCTCGGCGTCCGTGCTGCGCACGGCGGCGCGCGCGAGGGAGACGGCGACGGAACGGGCCGGCTGGGCTTTGGCCCAGTTAGCCCTTGCGTTTTTAATAATAATTCCGCCGAAACTAAAAAAAATCCTAGAAAATAAAATAAAAATCTATAAATGCCAAAACAAATTTTCACCGTCTAAATAAAATATTTAGAACGAGATGAACATTTTCTTGGCCCTAAAATGCAATTTTGAAAACGTGCAATTTTTCTAATGCAAACAAAATTGCAAATAAAATCCGAATAAAAACAAATATTGATTTTAATACTTTTCCTCCAATATTTCAATTATTTTGGAGAAGTCATGTTATCTCCTCTCAAATATTTTAATTTGAAATATTTTTGAAGAGAAAAATAATTAAAACCAAAATCCTCGTTTCAAAATTTGATAAAATCAAATTTGAAAACCGGGGAAATCCCCAACTCTCTCCGAGGGTCCTTGAGTTGCTTAGGATTTCGGGGATCGCGAGACGAAATGCAATAAAATATGATATGCAAGAATGATCTATGTATAACATTCCAAATTGAAAATTTGGGATGTTACAAACCTACCCCCCTTAAGATAAATCTCGCCCTCGAGATTCAGGTTGGCTAGGAAATAGGTGTGGGTGGTCTTTGCGGAGATCATCCTCTCGTTCCCATGTAGCTTCATCCTCGGTATGGTGGCTCCACTAAACTTTGCAAAACTTAATAACCTTGCTACGGGTGACTCGACTGGCAAACTCCAAAATCTTGACTGGCTTCTCCTCATAAGTCAAGTCATTGTCCAATTGAATCGCCTCCAAGTGTACGGTATCTCTTAGTGGTATGTCGGCCATCTCAGCATGGCACTTCTTTAACTGGGAAACGTGAAACACATCGTGAATTCCTGACATTCCTTCAGGTAACTCCAACTTGTAGGCAACTTCTCCCATCCGTTCCAAAACATGATACAGTCCTACAAATCTCGGGGCTAACTTTCCCTTAACTCCAAAATGTTTCACTCCTCTCAAAGGTGATACTCGTAGATATGCTCTATCTCCAATTTCATAGGTTAGCTCCTTGCGTTTCGAATCTGCATAAATCTTCTGTCTGGACTGAGCTATCTTCAGTCTATCCCAAATCAGTTTAACCTTCTCCTCCGACTCTTTGATTAAGTCTGGTCCAAAAAACTGTCGGTCTCCAACTTCATCCCACATCAATGGTGTTCTGCACCTTCGGCCGTACAGGGCTTCAAACGGTGCCATTTTCAAACTGGCTTGGTAGCTATTGTTGTATGAGAACTCTGCGTAAGGCAGATTGTCATCCCAACTAGACCCATAATCTAGCGCACAGGCTCTCAACATATCCTCCAGAATCTGATTGACTCTCTCGGTCTGTCCATCCATCTGCGGGTGAAATGATGTACTGAACTCCAATCTCGTTCCCAAAGTCTGGTGCAGCTGATGCCAAAACTTTGAGGTAAACTGGGTTCCCCTATCTGATACGATGGTCCTCGGAACTCCATGCAGACATACGATCCTGGTCATATATATCTTGGCCAACTTTGCACTGGTATAAGTTGTTTTCACTGGGATAAAGTGTGCCACTTTGGTCAAACGGTCAACTACTAGCCATATTGAATCATATCCTGATTTGGTCCTGAGAAATCCAGTGATAAAATCCATGCCAAGTTTATCCCACTTCCATTCGGGTATCGTCATAGGCTGTAGCAATCCTGCTGGCTCTTGATGCTCTGCCTTCACTCTCTGGCATACATCACATACGGCCACATACTCGGCGATATCCTTCTTCATCCCTGCCCACCAGAAACGTTCCTTCAAATCCAAATACATCTTGGTGTTTCTGGGGTGTATCGAGTATGGTGAGTCATGAGCCTCCTGAAGTATTAACTTCCTGATCTCTATGTTATTGGGCACATAAACACGATCCACAAACCATAAGGTGTCGTGTTCGTCCTCACGAAAACCTTTGTCCTTTCCTTCGCTCGTTTTCTCCTTTATCTCGGCAATCTATTTGTCATCCTTCTGAGCTTCTCGAATTTTCCCCAACAATGTAGACTGTACCTCCATTGTTGCGACAAAACCTCTAGGAACAATCTCCAAGAAAAGTTCCCAGAGATCCTCTACTAACTCCTTCGGCAATCCCGTGCTCTCTAGGGTATTAGCGTATCTCTTCCGGGTCAAAGCTTCTGCTATGACATTGGCCTTTCCTGGATGATAGTGAAGCTTCATGTCATAATCCTTCATAAGCTCCAACCATCTCCTCTGCCTAAGGTTCAGTTCCTTCTGGGTGAAAATGTACTTCAAACTCTTATGATTCATGTACACATAACAATGATTTCCAATAAGGTAATGTCTCCAAGTCTTCAATGCATGAACTACAGCTGCTAGCTCCAAATCATGCGTGGCATAATTTAACTCGTGTGGTTTTAGTTGTCGTGAGGCATACGAAACAACTCTTCTGTCCTGCATAAGCACGCTTCCAAGTCCTAAGCGAGAGGCGTCGCAATACACTTAGAAATCCTTACGTATATCTGGCAGTGTCAGCACTGGGGCTGTAGTCAAACGTTTCTTCAGCTCCTAGAAACTTGCCTCACAATCTTCCGTCCATTTAAACTTGGTATCCTTCTTCAATAATTCTATCATGGGCTTCGCGATCTTGGAAAAATTCTCAATGAATCTCCAATAGTATCCTGCGAGTCCAAGAAAACTGCGGATCTCGCTAACTAAAGTGGGTGCCAACCATTTAGTGACTGACTGAATCTTGGTGGGGTCTACTGCTATACCTTCTCCTGATATAACGTGTCCAAGGAATCCAACTTCCTTCAACCAAAACTCGCATTTGCTGAACTTGGCATACAACTGATGTTCCCTAAGTTTCTCGAGAACTAAACGGAAATGCTCCTTGTGTTCCTCTTCATTCTTCGAATATACCATTATGTCATCAATGAACACCACAACAAACTTATCCAAATATTCCATGAACACTTTGTTCATCATGCTCATGAAATAGGCAGGGGCGTTAGTTAGTCCAAATGACATGACCGTATATTCGTATAGCCCGTACCGTGTGGTGAAGGCTGTCTTTGGTATATCCTTCTCTAGTATCTTCAACTGACGATATCCTGATCACAGATCAATCTTCGAAAACACCTTAGCTCATTGCAGTTGGTCAAACAGATCATTGATCATCGGCAATGGGTACTTGTTCTTAATCGTCACTTCATTCAAGGCTCGATAATCAACAACCATTCTTAGGGATTTATCTTTCTTCTCAACCAAAAGCACTGGGGCTCCCCATGGTGATGAACTTCGTCGAATGTAACCTTTCTCCAATAACTCCTTGATCTATTTCTTAATCTCCTCCAGGTCATTCGCAGGCATCCTATAGGGTCTCTTGGATATTGGCCCCGTGCATGGCAATAGCTCAATCAAAAACTCGATATCTCGATCCGGTGGCATGCCTGGCAACTCCTCTGGGAAAATATCCGGGTAATCCTTTACTACAGGCACTTCTTCCTAAACAACTCCTGTGAGGGTATTTACTTGGCTACTTCTTGGCGCATGCCTAGATATATACTTGATCCTTTTTACCTCCGGGGTGGTGAGACAAATTGACTTACTAACACAGTCAATGCTTCCTCCATACTTTGACATCCAGTCCATTCCTAATATCACATCCAACCCTTGTGACTCCAAGATAATTAGGTCGGATGGAAAAACATGGTTGCCAGTGGTTAAGGATATCCGGCCACACCATCGACTAGCCATATACTCTGCTCCGGGTGAGCTTACTAATAGAGGGGTCCTAAGGGTTTGGGTCAGTAGTTTAAACTTATCCACGAATTCCCTTGATATGTATGAATGCGATGCACTAGTACAAAAAAGAACAAGAGCGGTAAATGACTTAACCAAAAACTTACCTATAACCGCGTCTGGCTGCTCTTCAACCTCCTCCACGTTAACGTGGTTCACTTGTCCTTTGTTGAATGGATTGGGCTTCTTCCGAGCGCTCCCATTTCCATTTCCATTCTTCCCTTCAGGGCACTCCATGGCATAGTGTCCAGTCTTCCCGCACTTGAAACAAGTAACGTGGCTTAGGTCTCTCTTGGTGGGGGTGGCTAGATTGGAGCGGTTCTGATTGTTGCTTGCTCCATTCCCATTCCTAGGGCCAGTATGATTATGGTTACTTCCTCCATTATGGGTGTGGCCTTCATGGTTATGAACAAGTCCTCCTGAGTTCGGGGTTAGACGAGGATTCTGCTGAGCTCCTGAGTTATACCTCCCTTGTACATACTTCCTCTTACGGCTCTCAATCTGCTGCTGCTTCCCTTCAATCATAAGAGCCTTATCTACCAACTCCTAGTAGTTGGTGAATGTTGCCACCATCAACTGCATACTCATCTCATCATTCAGCCCTTCCATAAACTTCTCCTGCTTTGCGGCATCTGTGGCTACATCATCAGGGGCATAGCGAGATAACTTGCTAAACTCATCCGCGTACTGAGCCACAGTACGGTTCCCCTGGCGTAAGTTGCGAAACTCACGCTTCTTCAAATTCCTGGCTCCAGTTGAGACATGGGCTGTACGGAAGGCTTGCTGAAATTAGTCCCATGTCACCATGGCTATAGGGTAGGTGACAATGTAATTCTCCCACCATGATGCTGCTGGTCCATCCAACTGATGTGTGGCAAAATGCACCTTCTCAGCATCAGTACATCCTGCAGTGGTTAACTCCCTTCCAATCCGGTGGAGCCAATCATCTGCTACTATAGGCTCGGTGCTACTGGAAAACACCGGCGGCTGCAACCTCAGAAAACAGGCTAAGTTGTCCACTGGTGGTGGTGGTGGATTGTTGTTGTTGTTGCCTTGGTTTTGAACTAACAGCATCAGGGTATTCTGTTGCTGGATCAACTGAGTGAGCTCCGGTGGGAAAGCAAATCCGGGGTCACGTCTCGGAGGCATATGATGGGTTTAGAGGAGAGATATTAGAATAGAATGAGGTCTAATGAGAAAGCACTACCCATATTCACATAAGACAAACACAATCATTTCACTCAATCAATCAAGCAAGGCATACAATCGATCTAACTATCACAAAAGTGCTCGGACTATACTATTTACATGGTGGAATACTACTACTGATGTGGTGGTCTACTAAAAATATTCCTCGGTTGCAGACTCCATGATATCTGCTCCAGCTTCGTCTTCAAAGTCATCATCGCTCAGGTCGGAGTCGGTGTCGTCGATGATGATGTAGTCTTCCGGGCGAATCTCCTTGGGTTCTTCGTCTTCTTCTACTGGTGTGGGGTCTCCCATGAATATTCTGATCTTCTTAATCAGGTCGTCATTCTTCTCCACTAGTACGATGATTTCCTCCTCATAATCTTCACGTGTAGCCTTGAGTTCCTCCTCCAGTTCCACGATCCTAGTCATTGCCTTCTTCAGATCTATCATGCCTGTGCACATCTGATTCTCTTGGCGTCGAATGTGCTGGTTTAGTTCCTGGATGAAAGCTGCAATTGATCTATCCTTCCTGGTGCTGATCATCTCCCATTGCTCATCTCGGCGCCCACAGGTCTGGTAGATAGTATCTTTAAGCTCCTTTTGGTAAACTTCTCCAATGCGTCCCATGGTGATGTGAGCTGCCATACTCTTTCCTAAACTCCAGGTTGGGGCACCGAAGGAAAACTCTATGGGTTTAGTGACTGGCGTGAAGGTTCTTCCTGGAACTTGAACTTGAATCATCCATCGCTCCTCTTCTGGTAAAGTGGTGTTGTAGGTCCCGGTGAAGCTTGGTATTCCTATGTTCAGGTACCTAGTGACTTCCTTCAAGTGTCGTCCAAAAGGTGCTTCTTCATCCGGTTGTGCAAACTTGTTCCTTGCATCCGCCATCCTAAAGAGTAGAAAATGGAGAGGAGTCAGAAATGAGGAGAGAATAGTGATCTATGGCTTTTAGCTTAGTGGTCATGTCCTACACTCAGGGTGTGCTCTGATACCATCTTGTAGGATGTGTTTGGTAGCCTGCATAAGCCTGTATGTTCCCTACTCGACCCACTTTTCGTTGTTTGGTAGCCTGCGCAGGGTCTCCTCAACTATGCTCTGCTCGCCCTGAATACCCCCGTAGCCACACTCAGGAGAGAACCTATGAAAGGAGGTTCGCTGGTCAGCATGCATGAGTCGAACACACGAAAAAATCTGAGCCCAACTCACCGGTTCCCATCTGGACCCACGAACGCTAGGGTTATCCCATCTCTCCCGACTCCCCAGCGATCCCGTTCTCTCCTCGCCGCCTCGTCATCTTCTGGTCACCGCGCGCCGCCGCTGCTCCAACTCGCCATCGCCTAGCAAGGTATTCCCTCGTACCTCTTGTTCCTCGTTCTACTGTCCTCCCTCCCGTTCCTACCCCTTCCTCAATCTTCCACCCTCCTGCTTATAATCAGCTAGCACGTAATGAGAAATAGATGGACCTTGAGAGAGAAAGTAGATTAGAAGATGTCTGAGTTTGATGTTTGAAGAAAAAAAACTATCCTCTCTTTTGTTTGTCCTTTGATGTTTGGTGCTAGATGCCCAGGTTGCATCTGCACTGTTCTTTTCGATTGAAAAGAATGATCCTTGACATATACGATAGATGTAGTTGATTTGCTAGATGGCTTTTCCTAGTACGTCATGACTGCTAGATGTCCAGGTTGCATCGGCATACTCTTTTACTAATAACAGAGTGATCTTTTAAATACAGTAGATGTCCAAGTTGTTTTGCTAGATGTCTTTTCCTAGTACGACATGACTGCCAGATGCCCAGGTTGTATCATTTGAGAGAGATGGTGCTAGTTTATATAGCACTGATTTTTTTTCTAAACGCAGATCATGTTTCCCATTCATCACAGTTTGTGTTGATTTTCTTATTTGTTATTTTTTTGAATCATGCTTATTTTTTAGTTGGTATAATTTGCAAGATATCACAATTTTTTCTTTACCTACCATTTATTTTATTCAAACATGGAACACTAGTGTATTTCTATTTGTTTAGATGGATGACTTGGCTAGAAAACGACGCCAACTAATTGTGAGAGGAGCCAGTCTAGTAGCTGCATTGTGTGCTTATATGACATTTGTGTTAAGAAGAGCTAGGGAACAAACCCCGGGGATAATTGTGGGTACTAGTGCCGTAGCTAGGGAGTCCAACTTGAGATACATTTATCACTCTAGCGACATAAATTGCTCAAATTAGCTTAGAATGAGAAAAGCTCCCTTTTTCCGTTTGTGTACTTTGTTTAGAGAGAGAGAATTGTTGGTGGATAGCATCCATACTTCTATTGAGGAACAGGTAGCCATGTTTCTTCTAGTGGTCGGGCACAACCAAAGGTTTAGGACACTACAACCGATCTTTAGAAGATCTATTGAAGTAATTAGTAGGAGCTATATTTTTATCCACCACATGATATGTGTTTTGCTTGGAGCGTCAATTTGTTTTGTTAAGATTTGCTTGCTGTTATTTAGAACAATGTTTTTCATCTTTTATTTCAATAAAAGTGGCATTGATAGCCTTTACTATGCCTATTTTAGAAGTCCACATGTTGCTGTTTGAAAACAGAAAGTTTACCGCTCTTGAAATAATTCCCTAGAAAAGTGAGAATGTGATAAAATGTTGAAACCTTTTGCATATTAAGATCTGATAAGTTTACTACAGTGGGAATTTTCTTTCATAATTTTTGGAGCTAGGGAAGTATGGATGTTGCTGCATTCTTTACAGACTGTCCTGTTTAGGCAGATTGCTGTTATGTTTGCATTGTTTGCATATGTTTGCTTCTTTAATGATTCTATTTGAGGATAGGACTATTAAATATGCAGAGGCATTTAGTATGCAATGTTGAATAATAATTTTAGTGATTTGCTACAGTAGAGTATGATAAGGTTTTTGCAATGGTTTATACTAACTTATCTCATGAGTCCTTGTTGAGTTTTGTGTGGATGAAGCTTTTGAGATTTAGGGAGATTGTGATATGAGAGGAATTAAGGAGGCACAAAATCTCAAGCTTGGGGATGCCCAAGGCATCCCAAGATAATATTTCAAGAAGTCCCAAGCATCTAAGCTTGGGGATGCCCCGGTTGGCGTCCCACCTTTCTTCTTCAACACCTATCGGTTAGTTTCGGTTGATCCTAAGTTTTTGCTTCTTCACATGATGTTTGCAATTCTTAGAATGTCATTTTATTTTGGCTTTCTTGCTGTTGGAATAAATTATCAAGATCTGAAATTATTAAATGAGAGAGAGTCTTCACATATCTACATAATTATTTAAACTACTCATTGATCTTCACTCATATCTTTTTGGAGTAGTTTGTCATCTACTCGCGTGCTTCACTTATATCCTATGAGTAAATAGTTGAGTGAGTGAATATCATAAATCTGAAATTATATATGTTTCATATGCTTATCCCATGGGGAGTGATGACTTCACATATAAGAAGTATAAGTGGTAAATTTATTGAAGGTTAGCAAACATTGTATTGGTCACTTGAACAATTCATGAAAGAATATTGAAGGAAGAGAGTTTTCACATATAAATATACTATCTTGGTCATCTTCTGTTGTTGTGAGCACTCATTGAAATATGACATGCTAAAAGGTTGATGTTGGACAAGGAAGACAACGTAATGGGTTATGTTTTCTTATATCTGAAATAAAGTATATTGTCATGGATCATCCAACATGTTGAGCTTGCCTTTCCCCCTCATGCTAGTCAAATTCTTCGCACCAAGTAGAGATGCTACTTGTGCTTCCAAAAATCCCTTAAAACCAGTATTGCCATGAGATTCCACCGTACCTACCTATGGATTGAGTAAGATCCTTCAAGTAAGTTGTCATCGGTGCATGCAATAAAAATTGCTCTCTAAATATGTATGATCTTTTAGTGTGGAGAAAATAAGCTTTATACGATCTTGTGATATGGAAGCAATAAAAGTGATGAACTGCATAATAAAGGTCCCTATCACAGGGGACAATAAAGTGACCTTTATTTTGCATTAAGATTTTATGCATCCAACTATAAAAGCGCATGACAACCTCTGCTTCCCTCTGCGAAGGGCCTATCTTTACTTTTATCTTCTACCCTTATGCAAGAGTCATGGTGATCTTCACCTTTCCTTTTTACATTTTATGCTTTGGCAAGCACATTGTGTTGGAAAGATTCTGATATATATATCCAATTGGATGTAAGACATCATGAACTATTATTGTTGACATTACCCTTGAGGTAAAAGGTTGGGAGGCGAATCTATAAGCCCCTATCTTTCTCTGTGTCTAATTAAAACTTTGAACCCATAAATATCGCGTGAGTGTTAGCAATTGTGAAAGACTACATGATAGTTGAGTATGTGGGGTTTGCTAAATCAAAGCTCTGACATAGACTCTTCCTGAAAATAATATGAATTGTAATTGTTTGATGACTGATAACATGGTTTGTTAGTTTTCAGAAAGTTTATGATCTATACTTTAACATGTGAATAGCTTATTACTTGATCATGAGAAGCTTTATGAGATGAACTATTGTTATGATATAATGATGCTAGAAAAGGTGATTGAAATTATCATTGATTAAACTTGTGCACCTGCTAGCATTCACACTTCATAAATTATTTCTTTTATCATTTACCTACTCAAGGACGAGCAGGAATTAAGCTTGGGGATGCTGATACGTCTCCAACGTATCTATAATTTATGAAGTATTCATGTTATTATATTATCCATCTTGGATGTTTATTGGGCTATACTATGCACTATATTACTTTTGGGACTAACCTATTGACCCAGAGCCCAGTGCCAGTTCCTATTTTCCCCCTTGTTTTAGTGTTTCGAAGAAAAGGAATATCAAACGGAGTCGAAATGGAATGAAACCTTCTGGAGAAGTTATTTTTGGAAGGAAAGCTACCCGATAGACTTGGAGTGCACATCAAGAAAGAAACGAGGGAGCCACGAGGTAGGGGGGTATGCCCACCCCCCTAGGGCGCTCCCTCCACCCTCGTGGCTCCCCTGACGTATTTCTTCCGCCTATATATATCCATATACCCTAAAACGATTGGGGAACAAAATATATCGGGATTTCCGCCGCCAGAAGCCTCCGTAGCCACCGAAAACCAATCTAGACCCGTTCCAGCACCCTGCCGGAGGGGGAATACATCACCAGTGGCCATCTTCACCATCCCGCCGCTCTCCATGACGAGGAGGGAGTAGTTCACTCTCGGGGCTGAGGGTATGTACCAGTAGCTATGTGTTTGATCTCTCTCTCTCTCTCGTGTTCTTGATTTGGCACGATCTTGATGTATCACGAGCTTTGATATTATAGTTGGATCTTATGTTTCTTCTCCCCCTCTACTCTCTTGTAATGGATTGAGTTTTCCCTTTGAAGTTATCTTATCGGATTGAGTCTTTAAAGATTTGAGAACACTTGATGTATGTCTTGCCGTGCGTATCTGTGGTGACAATGGGATATCACGTGATTCACTTGATGTATGTTTTGGTGATCAACTTGCGGGTTCCGCCCATGAACCTATGCATAGGGGTTGGCACACGTTTTCGTCGTGATTCTCCGGTAGAAACTTTGGGGCACTCTTTGAGGTTCTATGTGTTGGTTGAATAGATGAATCTGAGATTGTGTGATGCATATTGTATAATCATACCCACGGATACTTGAGGTGACATTGGAGTATCTAGGTGACATTATGGTTTTGGTTGATTTGTGTCCTAAGGTGTTATTCTAGTACGAACTCTAGGGCTGTTTGTGACACTTATAGGAATAGCCCAACGGATTGATTGGAAAGAATAACTTTGAGGTGGTTTCGTACCCTACCATAATCTCTTCGTTTGTTCTCCGCTATTAGTGACTTTGGAGTGACTCTTTGTTGCATGTTGAGGTATAGTTATATGATCCAATTATGTTATTATTGTTGAGAGGACTTGCACTAGTGAAAGTATGAACCCTAGGCCTTATTTCCTATCATTGCAATACTGTTTATGCTCACTTTTATCATTAGTTACCTTGCTGTTTTTATAATTTCAGATTACAAAAACCTTTATCTACTATCCATATTGCACTTGTATCACCATCTCTTCGCCGAACTAGTGCACCTATACAATTTACCATTGTATTGGGTGTGTTGGGGACACAAGAGACTCTTTGTTATTTGGTTGCAGGGTTGCTTGAGAGAGACCATCTTCATCCTACGCCTCCTACGGATTGATAAACCTTAGGTCATCCACTTGAGGGAAATTTGCTAGTGTCCTACAAACCTCTGCACTTGGAGGCCCAACAACGTCTACAAGAAGAAGGTTGTGTAGTAGACATCACGGCTCAGCAGTTTGGAAAGGTATATTGCATGGTCTGGACTTACTAAAGAAGGGTATTATTTGTCCTATAGGGGATGGTGCTTTGATCGGGACCTGGAGGGATCCTTGGATCCCGAGGGCCTCTTCCTTTCATCACATAACGCCGAAACTTACATCTCGCCTGAACCGGGTTTCTAATTTTCTTGACGAACACGGTGCATGGCGGATGGAGCGGCTCATGCAGAGTTTTTGGCAGATGGACATCAATTATATACTTAAAATCAGAACGTCTCCAAGGTAGCGCGATGATTTTATTGCTTGGCATCCGGAGAAGACGGGACTATTCTCTGTTAAGAGTGCTTACAAATTGTCTACATGCGATCATGATACAGCGCTGGCGGGGGGTGCTTCTTCTTCGGCGCCAAACGACAAGAGATCAATATGGAATAGTGTGTGGAAATCTTCGGTGCCTCTGAAGATGAGGATTGCAGCTTGGAAAGTGGTCTCGGGAGCGCTGCCGACAACACTATGCAAAAAAGTACAGACACTTATCTAAGCGTTCTACATGTCCTCTATGCGGTGTGGAGGAAGAGAACGGTTTTCATGCGCTAATCGCTTGCAATCAAGCGCGCAATATCTGGGTGGGAATGAGGTCACATTGGCCCCTACCACCGGATGAGTTCTTGGTTAACTCCGACAAAGAATGGTTACTGAATCTTCTTACTCTTTGTTCGGAAGACGTCTAGGATATGGTGCTCATTTTGATATGGCGTATCTGGCAGTTGAGGACTGACGCTACACACGGGAAGGAAATTCCATCGGTGGACATCACAGTGGATTTCCTGGATAGCTATTGCAAGTCTATCAAACTAGCAGGACGCTTTACTACGGACGAGATTATCAAAGGGAAGATGAGAGTGTTGGATCTTGCACCTGGTAAGGCAGCTACATACACACAACAACCTGCTTCGTGGCTTGTACCAGTGCCGGGCACCGTCGCCCTTTCCGTGGGTGGCTCATTTCAGGTCTCGGATGGTTCTGCCGCAGCAGGTATGATACTTCGGGACGAGTCAGGCGCAATACTGTTTGTTGCGTACCGTTACATCTTCCACTGTAATGATGTGTTGGAGGCGGAGATTCATGCCCTGATGCAAGGTATGGCCTTGGCTATCCAACATACTTCGCTCCCGGTGGTGGTACAGCCGGACTCGTCGGAGGCTCTTTCAGCATTGTCCAGTCATGGTCTCATTAGATCAGCTTATGGCCAGTTAGTCCTTGAGATTAAGGAATTAATGCGTAATAGGGAGTTTACACCTCAAAAAATTCATCATAGCCAAAATTATGTTGCAGATCGGTTGGCCAATTATAGCCGCTCCGAGCGAACCATAGCTGTGTGGTTTCGGTCGGTTCCACCCTGTATCGAGGAGTTGTGGCCTCTTGATTGTAACACTGTGTTTTTGCAATAAAACTCCCTTTTACCCCTTAAAAAAAACTACAACAACGACTAAGTATAACACTGCAGGGAAGAGATCACCACGAGCCTCGAGACAAAACCTCTTTCACAAGCCTACATTACAAAAAAAGACACATCCGTGACATTTTGGGCCGAACAAATTTTTTTTCTGTCATACATATGACACTTCTATGACGATAATTGTGACAAAACCCGGTATCATCATAGATGTGGTGGGCTCCTACTTCTATGACAAAAAAATCATGACAGAAAATGGGCTTTTCGTCCTGGGTGGGCCGGAGACGCAGTTGCATGACATTCTTTGGGCTGTCCATGACGGAAAAAACCATGGTAGAAGCGAGGGGGAGGAAAATTTTGGGGAGTTCTCGGTTACGGTGGGAGGTCGAGGGCCGAGCAATGCATGTTTCTCTCGTACACGTACGCGCGTGTGTGCGAGGCGTTGGCTCTAACTGAACCCGAGCGAGGCGTTGGGCTCTAACTGAACCTGAGTGATTGCACTGCAGGCTACGCGTTACTGAACCCGAGCGATCGATTGATGGCTGTTAACTGAACCCGATCGAGCGATTCCTTCGCTACTGCT
>NC_057809.1:496289129-496302524 GCF_018294505.1 Triticum aestivum | reverse complement strand
AGGGCTGGATGAACAGTAGACGGTGGAGGGGTGGTTGAACAGTACGTAGCCGGTGGAGTAGCGCGCGGTGGAGGCTGGATGAACAGTCGCAGGTGGAGGCTGGAGGAGGTCGGCGGTGGATGAACAATAGCTCGTGGAGGCTGGAGGGGGTCAATGGTGGAGATGAAGAGTATCCCGTGGAGTCCCGTTTTGCGGTACGCCACACCCCTCCCGATGAACAGGACCCCCCTTTCAACCGTAGCGCTCCAACACATCCGTTTCCTCCGTTTTGCGGTACGCCACACCCCTCCCGATCAACAGGACCCCCGTTTCGACCGTAGGAGGTCCGTTTCCTCCATTTTGCGGTACGCCAGACCCCTCCCGATCAACAGGACCCCGTTCCGAACGTAGGAGGTCCATTTCCTCCATTGTGCGGTACGCCAGGCCTCGTTTTCATCGCCTGTTCCGTCCAAGCCCTCCTGATGAACACGACGACGACGCTGTTTCTCCGTTCCGACCCAGCAATGTACACGAGCCCTGGCCGTACGTATGCGCGAGTAGGCATTCGAGACCCCACCCGTATGTACACATACGTGGCCGTATTTTCTTTCTTGCACCCTGGCCGCTGTACGTACATGTACATGCTACGCGCGTGCCTCTACTACGACCTGTGCGCGCCTCTTCTACGACACGTGCGCACCTCTACATCGACCAGTATGGACGTACACGTTCGCGACCAGAATGATAACGCTACGTATACTTCGACCAGGTGGGTCCCGACTGTCAGGCACTTCCTTGCCTACGAAGATATAGCTGGTGGGTCCCAACAGTCAGGGGGCGAATCATTTTTTTGCCCAGACGCACTTCCTTGCATGCGAAGATGTAGCTGGTGGGTCCCAGCAGTCAGGGGGAAACTTTTTTTTCGCGAAATATAGTGGCCCGTCCGGTGGGTCCCAGCTGTCAGGTGGAGGAATCATTATTTTCCGCGTAATAAGGAGGCACTTCCTTGCTGCGGCCATGGACCCAGCTGTCAGCCTCTCCATGTACAGTCCATGTCCGATGGAAGTCGTTCCTTGACCATGTTGACCACGCCGCGCCGAGAGCACCAGGGCGGTGGACGACGGCGAGGCCTAGGAAGGGGACGACACGGAGGCAGGGAAGACTCGACAGTTGTTTCCCACGCGAAGGGGAGTACGATTGTACGAGGGTTTACTGGTTCGTCTGCCGTCGCCGGAGAATAACAGCAGGTGTGGGTGAGTAGAGGGATGGCTAGGCCAGCGATGGGAGTACGGTCGGGCGGTGAGGCCTGCACGGCAGCACAGCTGGCCGTGAGGAGGAGGGAGCAGGCAGTCCCGCTGGCCCTTGTTTGAGCAGCTGGAGCAGGAAGAGCAGAGATTGAAGAAGCATGACGGCCGTTGGATGGACATCCAACAGTCAGTGCTTGTGCGTCAACCTTTTTTAGGAAAGCCTCAAATCCATGGAAAACAGCATACAACCCATCTGCCATTATTTCTAAGAATTTACATCCCATTTGCTAATTCTTAAGGTTTTTTTGGAGCCCATATTCTTTTTGTTAGCATTACAGCCCATATTGTGGCAACGGTTAAAAAATTATATGAAATTTTGCATATTTCGGTGTGGTCCGAACTGTTTTTAATCCCGAAATTTTGACTCACATTCAAACTGATTTTAAAAATAAATGTATATCAATATAAAATCCAACAAATTCTCCACGCATAAAAATTAATGTAATTTAAAATCTTGAAATGAAAAAAAAAGATATTTGAAACTAATTGCCGGTTTGATGTGTTTTAAAAATGTACAGCCCATTTCTCATTACTGATGGGCCATTTTCTCGGCCAGCCAAATGAAAGCTCTCCTCGTCTTGAAAGATTTGCAGCCCAACAGGCCTGACAAAGCGACTTACTTGGCAAATCACAAAAAAACTGTGTTGTGGCCATGGACCCAGCTGTCAGCCTCTCCACATACAATACTCTTCCGATGGAAGTCGTTCCTTGACCACGTTGACCACGCCGCGCGGAGAGCACCATGGCGGTGGACGACGGCGAGGCCTAGGAAGGGGACGACGCGACAGTGGAAGCCCGCGCGGAGAGGACTACGAGGGTTCACTGGTCCGGCTACGGTGTGAGGCTGCCGTCGCCGCAGGGCCTGGCCAGCGGTGGGAATAGTAGGGGCGGTGAGGCCTCTGCGGCAGCACAGCCGGCCACGGGAGGCAGGAGCATGCGGCACGACCGGTGCTGCTTTGGGCGGCTGGAGCAAGAAGACCAGAGGTTGAAGAAGCACTACGGCCGTTGGATGGACATCGTATGGTCACTGGAGCTAGAATCATTCATATATTGACTAAGTTGACAAAGCCCTTCGTCCCCGTCAACTTAGTAGGCCCACAAGTCAGCCTCCCAGCAAGGTGGGTCCTAGCTAGCCGGGGGAGTATTCATTTTTTTGTGCGTAATAAGGAGGCACTTCCGGTGGGTCCGAGCTGACAGTGGGGGGGGACATTTTTTCGCGAAATACGGTGGCCCGTCCGGTGGCTCCCAGCTATTAGGGGGAAACGATTTTTTCGGAAAATACTGGTGGCCCGTCCGGTGGGTCCCTGCTGTTAGGTGGAGGAATCATTATTTTCCGCGTAATAAGGAGGCACTTCCTTGCTGCTGCCGTGGACCCAGCTGTCAACCTCTCCACGTACAGTCCACGTCCGATGGAAGTCGTTCCTTCCACGTTGACCACGTCGCGCCGAGAGCACCAGGGCGGTGGACGACGGCGAGGCCTAGGAAGTGGACGACGCGGAGCCGGTGAAGATGCGGCAGTGGATGCCCACGCAAAGAGGAGTATGAGGGTTCACTCATTCGGCTGCGGTGTGAGGCTGCCGTCGCCGCAGGGGCTGGCCAGCGGTGGGAATAGTAGGGGGCAGTGAGGCCTCCACGGCAGCACAGCCGACCACGGGAGGCAGGAGCAGGCGGCACGACCGGCACTGCTTTGGGCGGCTGGAGCAAGAAGACCAGAGGTTGAAGAAGCACTACGGCCGTTGGATGGACATCGTACGGTCACTGCAGCTAGAATCGTTTATATTGACTAAGTTGACAAAGCCCTTGGTACGTCAACTTAGTAGACCCATAGGTCAGCTTCCGAAATGGTGTGCCCCAGATGTCAGGGGGAGGAATCATTTTTGGGCGGGTGAAGCTAGAATATCCGAGATTGAAGAAGAAGCACGACATCCGTTGGATGGACATCCAACGGCCACTACTGCTAGAACCGTGTGTTGACTATAAGTTGACAAAGCCTTGCATACGCGTCAATTTTGTTTTTTTAGGGGACGCGTCAACTTAGTAAGGCCAGAAGTGTGTGGCAGAGAACTTATAGCCCATTTGAGATTTGTAAGAATGTGTAGCCCATTTTTGAATTCTAATGGAATTTACTACAGCCCATTTATAGTTTGTTAAAAGTACAACCCATTTCAACCAACCGTTCAAAACAGAATTCAATAAAATTTCCCACATTTTGATGGGATCCGAAATGTTTTTATCCCGAAATTTCTAGTCAGATTAAATACAATTTCAATATAAATTTATATTACGTAAAAATCCAACGAAACATTGCGCTCGCAGCAATTAATGAAATTAAAATTTTCAATATCCAAAAATAATATTTTATAAATTAATCACGTGTTTGGTGCATTTTTTATAGTTACTACCCAGTTTTTATAATTACATCCCATTTATTATTTCTTAAAGCCCATTTTCTTGTTAAGCCTAATGCATCCCTCCTAGGAAAGATTTGCAGCCCAGCGGGGCGGAGAATAACAACTTGACCTTGCCTGGGTATTCCTAAAAAAAAGTATAGCGGGGCTAGCCATTTTTAGCTTGAAAAAAATTAATATCTGGGCTGGATATCTGGCCTGGGCTAGACGGGCCACAACCCGCCAAGTTAATACCAGCAGCGATGTTTTTGTTGTTGTTCAGAGGAGAAAAATTAATATCTGGGCTAAACATCGAAAAACTCTGCAGTGCTCACACCTCAAAAACACAAATACTGCTCGAGCTGCTTGGTCCCAGCTGTCGGCCGCTTCTTGTGCAATTCTCTCATTTATTGACTAGTACTACATAGGTTGACAATGGTGTGGGACCGTGATGTCAGGAAACTAGGGGGGAGCAAAATAAATAACTCCAGCGAGCGCTTCCACCTCTGCCTCGTTGTCTCCCGTGGAAACCCCTTTCCTCCCTTTTTTTGCTCGGGCAAGGACCAATGCATGCAGCACGTCCATGCGGTTATTAGGCAAGAAATAAAAGCGCTTTGCATGCTATGAATTACGATGGCTTGCATGGGTAGCTAATAAGGCATCCTCTTAACTGCTGTGATTAAATGTTGTGTTTAGAAGAGAGAAATATTCTTCTTTTCCACCAATCTGCTTGCACCTAGGTCGTGATGCACCTTCTAATACGACTTATTCACCTAGATGGAGGGAGTATAGTTTTATACATATATATATATATAATAAGGAGACACTTGCGTACGTAGGCTATGGACCTGGTGGGTCCCCGTTGTAATCCTCTCCAAGTAAAGTCATCTCCTCGCCCGCGCGCGCTTTCCGCCCGAAACAGTCAGCACCGCCCGCCCCTTCCCAGTGCAGGCGATTGCTCCGCCTTCAAATGACACAAGTGTCATCCGTCCGTCCATCTGCCGCCCACATTAATGATACGTGGTTGCCTAGGCGGCTACTCCGGCGCCACACATCCGTCCCTCCGCCCGTCCACCATAGCTATATAAACTGCTGCGCCGGCCATAGCCGCAGTCATCCGCATCCGTTCCCTTTCTCTTGTCGACACCACTACTTCCCACCATGGCTTCCTCGCGCTCCAGCACACTTCGGGACGGGCGGACGGCGAACCACAAGGAGATGGCAGCCATTGCTGCCGACCGGCTGGCCGGCAGGCAGCCAGAGGATGACGACGTCCCAATGGAGAACATGGTAGTCAATGATCCGGCGCCAACCCCCTCCTCCGTGCCATCCTCGCCGGTGCATTGCACCATGACCATCGGCGAGGCCCGTGCCCAATATATGGACAGTGTGAGGCAGATGCGTCAGGAGCTGTTCCGGGAGGCGCAGGCCGACGCCGCCTACAACCAGCATCTCCTCCAGGAGCATCTGCAGGCGGAGGAGCAGATCACCGCGGAGCGGGAGGAGCAGGAAGCGCTGCTAGACTCGTACCGCTCCGCCCGCAAGGGCCGCCTTGAGCGCTGGCGGGAGCGCATGCGGGTGGCGGAGGTTGCGGCCGCCTACAAAGAGGCTAGCAAAGAGGGCGATGAAGCGGGCGAGGCGCTGTTTGGCAAGACCGAGGACGAGGCAGAGGACAATGCCGGCTCCGACGAGTCCCCGCTCCGCTGGCGTCGACGAGGCCCTGCTCCGCCGAGGCCCCGCGGCGCCAACAACGAGGCAGAGGACACCGCCGGCTCCACTAAGGCCCCGCCCCGCCAACAACGAGGCAGAGGACATCGTCGGCTCAGCCGAGGCCCCACCCTCCCGGCAATGCGGGGGAGGATTTCCACCGCTCCGCTGAGGCGCCGCCCGCCGGCAACGAGATAGAGGACATCGCCGGCTCCGCCGAGGCCCCGCCCCGCTGCCAACGAGGTTGCGCCACACAGAAAACGAGGAAGAGTAGAACACGGTAGGTTGCCGCCGCTAAGGTCCAAGTAAGGCCACCACTGCTACCCTCCTGTTGAAGCCAAGCTAGGCGGGTTGACCATTGACGGCCGGTTAGCTTCTTGGCAGCGACGTGGAGTCGGGGAGTTCTGCTGGAGAATAACGCTGCTTCTACTTAACTGCTGGTGCAGTTGGCTGACTAACACGTGGGCCCAATAGGTCACATGTCAGTTACGCAACTGCACCTGCGGTTAAGTCACTGAAGCTTCTGTTCGGCTCAGTGGGACACAGGTGGGTAGCTTCGGTTAATTAATTATACCTGCAGCGCACCCCTTTTAGTTGAAGAATGTATGAAATGTAATGAAATCTGGCATGTTTATATGAGATCCGACCATGTATGAATGAATTTATTTCGATTAGTTCGAATTCCTGTATCATTGGCATTGGATGAACATGCAAAACAATATGTACTAGCATTATTCCCAGGGTGATCACCTCGTTTGCAGCAGTTTCACATGTACTCCCTCCGGTCCTTTCTAGTCTGCATACAAGTTTTGTCTGCAGTCAAAGTATCTCTACTTTGACCAATCTTATACAAAAAAGTATGCACTTTCAAAATGTGCGAAGTAAAAAGGAACAGAAGGAGTACAAAGAGTTTGAGCAGGTTTTTAGCATTTCTGTACATTGCAATCAAACACACAGGCCTGGCAATTCATAGAGAACATTCAAACCAATCGATGATTATGCATCTCAGCGACTCACATGTTAGAGGCAATATTTACTTCACAACTAAAGAATAAAGAAAAAAATGATCGATGCTGCTGACAGCAAGGGCGTCCCATTCAAAAATATCAAACGCATGTCTTGCTAAAATCAATGAGCAAAATTTCACAAGGTTGTCCCATTCCAAAATATCAAATGCCTACGATTGTGGAATGGGCAGGGTTTGCCATCAGTTCGGACATTGACATGGCACCTCGTGCTAAATAAACCAGCTGTTCTTTTTGTGCAGTTCCACCAAAATCAACCAAATTCGCACGTAGCTTGTATGATTTCGCCCTTATATGTTGCAACGCCTTGAACTTATCGGCACCTCCTTTCTTGTGGTGGAAATGAATGATTCGATGTATTCATGAACATTTTGTGCAGTTCCCATTGAAATCAAGATGAGCACCCCTGTTTGCACAAATACAAAAAAGTGATTAGTATAGAGCAAACTGTACTATGAATTGACAGTTTCAACAGGCACATACATGGTCCATGTAGAGCACACTTTTAGAAAAATGGAACTCACCAGAAAGAATCGTAGAATAACATTGTACTCGCGCATCACAGCAAAAAATGGAGATTTTGTCAGTCCTTCTGAGCTGAAGTTAGTTTGGTCTTGTGGGGAGTAATGTAACCATCCTTCAACTACTCCTTCTGATGATAAGATAGACATGGCTTCTTCATCCTGGCATAATCGGAACTAGTCACTTCACGTACTCCATATTCTTCTTCAGAGGAAGATGATCCTGCTGTGCAAAGACAAGAGGACTACTAAATGCCAGCATCACTGTTTGCTCGAAAAAAGGAAAGGAAATATTTAAAACAACACAGATGAAGCACTTCTCAAGGACAATACCACTTTTTCATGAGAGCACGGGTGTTGATTTTTGTTTTTCTTCCCCTTGTTCTTCCCCTTCATCACTTGGTTCAATAACAAACAAGCTTCGCCTTCAATGTAAGATTTGGCATGTCAATTAGGGAGCACAAGTATAGTACTAAACTTAATTTTCTGATGAAAGTGGCAAAATACAGGCTGGCGGTTGTGAAATATCCTTATCTTACCTCAATGGGATATTACGGTGCACATACAGATTGGAAGTCTTGTCTCCATTTGTGCAGCTCACTAAAATCAAGCAACATTATCGTACAAGTAGCACAACATATGAATGCACACTGCAGAATCATGTGAAAGAAGGCTAGTACTGACCTCTCATGATGCGGAATTCAAACAACTCACAAGAAGAAGATCTGAACCAAATTCGCCTTAACGGATAGGAAGTAAGATCTCCTCTTGTGCACTTCCACTAAGATCAAGCAATCAAGCAACGTTATCGGTGTGACATTTTGGTTGAACTGCACAAAACACTCTTAAAACAAAAGTGTTTTGTGCAGTGCAACAAAAGGTCACAATGGCAACGAGGTGAAGCAGATAACCCTGTTTACACAGAGGTGCAAAGGAAACAATTAGTGGCCAATAATGGTGGATGACACAGAAACCAACAAAAAGAAGCATCTACCTTATCTAAATGGGAAAGAAAGCAAGACAGTAGCATTTCTCAAACGGTGGCATTGATTAATATTAACATAGAGATTATATTAACAATAAAATTCGTTAAACACGTAATTTTCTTTTAACTATGGCATCGCATCAATTTTCCAGCGGCATTATTAGAGGGTGTTTGTTTATAGGGACATTTTGGTGTAGGGACTAAAAAAACTCCGTGTCAATCCCATCTAAACCAAAGAGGAGGGACTTTTAGGGACTAAAAGTGGGTATTTGGGACTAAAGAAAGAAGACCCTGAGGGAGTCTTTTTGGGACTTTTTCCAACAGTTGCCCCTGCCACGCATCGCACCTTGTCTCTATTAGTTCATTACTAGGGGTAACATGGTCTTTTAGCATGTCATTTAATAACCTCTAGTCCATGTTTAGTCCCTGGAACCCAGCAGGTAGGGACTAGGGAGTTTTTAACCAAAAAGGGCCTTAGATTAACAACAGCTAATGAGTTGCACTGGACAGTGGACGCACCAGCACCATGTGCATCTACCGATGTCCTGTGGTCATGCACAGTCTGTTGCAACAAAGAACAAGCAACCAAGGAGCATATTTGTGTTGGTCCCAGTTTTGTTATCTTTAGACGCCTTTCCCTATGTGAGCGCAGCAAATCTAGTCCCGCTCAAGCTCTACAGCCTTGTCCCTTCCTTTCCTTTTTGAACTAGTACTTTCGCCCCTTCCTTTCCTCTTTGAACCACATCCTAGATTTATGCGATACAACTTTCCCCACTACTTTCCCCCATTCCTTTCCTCTTTGAACCACATCCTAAATTAATGCTATACAACTTTCCCCCTTCATTTCCTCCTTGAACCACGTCCTAGATTCATGCTATATACAACTTTTCCCACTAATTTCCCCCACTCCTTTCCTCTTTGAACCACATCCTAGATTCATGGTATACATGCAGCTAGAGCAATGCATGTGGAGTAAGTAAATTATACCTTAAGGTTCTTGGGGCGTGGTTCGGTGGGCGACGGGACGGCAGCGAAGAAGAAGGGGTCGGAGGCCCTCCCGCGCCGCCGCTGGGGTGGGAAGAACAGCTCCGCCAGTAGTCCCTCGCTGACGGCGACAACGTTAAGCCTCCTTCCCTTCCCGGCGGACGGATCCTGCCGGCTATTTGAGCAGCAGTGAGGGGAGATAGAGGCCAACGAATTCTTGTTTAGATCTGGAGAGGGCAAGAGAGTGTGAAGAGAGCAACTACAAGCGCTGAGGCTCCAGCGGGAGAGGGCGAGAGAGTGAGCGAACAGGCTAACCAGCTACACAACCCTCCCGTTATGTTCAACGAGAGGGAAATAACCTTTTATACATTCCTGCATTCGTGTGACAAGCATGGTGTGTTTTTTTTTTGTGTGTGGGAGTCATTGGGATTTAAATCATAATCGTGTCATGTGGCTTTGGTGGTAAGACTATTCACAGTGGTGCAGAAATAATGCAGCCTTAGTCACCTTACCTCTCTCCACGTAGTACGTTGGGTCCCACCAGTCAGAGGGTGAAACAAACAAATTAATAAGAAAAATTAAAAGCACCAGCGGTGTATCTTACCTCACACATCTCGCTACTGCTCGGGAACACTGTCCAATTGATCCCTCTGTTCGCTCACGTACTATTTTAAGTGAATCCTTATTATAACATGCACACAAATTTTGGCCACTTGTATTCAACTTAAGTCAGTGTGCCACCGTATCTCGTATACTTACTACTCCCTCCGTCTAGGTGTAATAAGTCACGTTAGAAGGTGCAACGGGACAAAGGTGTGTGTGTGTGTGTGTGTGTGTGTGTGTGTGTGTTTAACACCATGTGTGTGTGTTAGAGAGAGTGACAGATCGACCTACTCCTACAGAGAGATGTTGTCTAGTGCACGATTTTAGCCGCGAGAGTCGGTGCATCCTCTCGTTTCTGAGCGTGTCCGGTAGGGACATGCGGACAGCTGCCACGCCCGCTCCTGACTAGCTTGGCCCACCCAAAGCCCCTCCATCGCCCCCACGCGCTTCCCTCCCAAAACGGTCAGCGCCGCTCCAAAGAATCGGTGCCGCATTCATGCCCGGGCAGAGCAGAAGCGACCTCTCACTGGCGCAAGAGTGATGGTTGCTTCGTCCGTCCAACTTACTGCTGGGTCTATGTGATTTGACGGCTCATTGGTCTTTATTACTGAGGTGGTAGGACTGCTGGATGTCCCACGCTTTCGGCGAAAGGAGGTATACTACTACTACTAGATTACAATTTTCTCCATTCTTACAGCGGAGGCGTGCAAGAGTAGTGAAAACACGCAGGCTCAATGATTACATGGCCCACCAAACACTACTATCACCATGCGACACCTAACTCTTTACATAGTACTCCCTACGTTCCTAAATATTACTAGATGAGTCCCCGCGCGTTGGCGCGGAACAACGGTATATCTCTCTGCGCAAAATTATCGATTTCATAGAACAAAAAAAACTCTATAACCGCATGACAAATGTGGTAGCCATACTAAATAAACTCCCATCATCATTTAGATCATCCCACATAAGGAAAAAAGATCAGCCAACTCCTGAACTCCTGCTGCATAATGGGATTATATTTTTCTTTTTGACATGTTAATGGGACTTAAAAGCTCACTTACATGCATGCTACCGGTGCATGCTTGCATGCAGACATGTTGATGTGATTTAAAACCCACTCACATGCATGTGGTACGGTATTTCTGCATGCTTGCATGTGGCTTAGTGCGGAGCCTCTCAACGTCAAGATCAGACGGCTATTATGGACTGATTTACTTCATCTAATGGCTACATCAATTTTGATGACGTGGCTCAAGGAGAGGATAGAGAATTCCTAGTAGTGGGGGCTAGCTATTACTAGTAGATATAAGTCTTTGTAGAGATTCCACTACATATGGAACAAAATGAATGAATCTACACTTAAAATGCATCTATATACATCCGCATGTGGTTCATGGTGAAATCTCTACAAAGACTTATATTTAGGAACGGAGGAAGTACTAGTATAGTACGTATTGTAATTTATCAGCGAGATAAATTTGTACAATGCTATGAAGCTTCCAGCTTCTGTTACATGTATCTTGCGTCCAAGGTTGCCCGTTGCAACATTTCATCAAATACAAAGGAGACTAACATGCATGCTGTTGCATCTCAATGATTGACAGATCATAGCAAATATGTACTCCCTCTGTTCCAAAATAAGTTTCTCAACTTTGTGCAAACTTTAGTACAAAGTTGTACTACTACTAAAGTTGACACTTATTTTGGAACAGAGGTAGCTAAAGAAAAAAACATCCATGCAGTCCCTAGCCCTTGAACCATGAACCCTGACCAGGCTCCAATTTGCTGGCAACGTTCAAGCTTCCTAATAAATGAAGTTTGCAACCTTTTGACCATTGGATCATTTTCTGCAGTTTCACCAAAATCGAGATGAGCATCCCTATGGCAAAGAAATTGAACAAGCGTGATTAGAATAAGATTACTGGGACTAGTTGATGAGACATAAACTCATCACACATATAGCACGTAGAAGCCAGTAGAGGTATGTGCGGGGCAAAGAAGTAGAGAAATATCCACAGGGAGTGATGTGGGCAGCTGGAGCAGTGGTGCAAGCCGGCTGTAAAGGGAGTTGTACCTGAGGGACGTATCTCAACCTTGAGGAGGGCGGCGGGAGGCGGCAACTGCCCACGTCGCGGCAGTGAGCAAGGGACGAAGGCAACCTCACTGGCTTTGAGAGAGGGAACGGCGGGGACCCCTGATCGGGACATGCCGATAGTGGGTTTTCGCCGTCGGCGACGGCCACCGCATCTACACTAAGCATCCACCCCTTCCCCAAGCGGACGTGATCCACCGGGATGTTAGAGATGTGGCCACAGTCGTTTTGTGCGAGAGAGTGTGAAGAGAGCAACCCCAGCAAGCAACCATGTAGGCTGGCCCGTCCTGACTATGTACTCCTTTTCTATCCATATGAACCTATCATATTGCGTACGTGCCACTGAAGAAAAAAAACTTTATTTATAAATGACGCGGCACCTACTACTCGTTCTCCTATAACCTTGCGCTTGGCATCTCCAAAATGTTGACCTTGCGATTGGCTCTTCGCCTCTTCGGGAAGTCGAGCAATAATGGTAGTGTAGTATATATCGTTCTGGCTATATGAGACCGAATGAATTGCTGCACGTCCACCACGTGGGCGAGGGTCGAGGGGCGAGGGAGAGTGCTACACACGGAGCAAAATGAGTGAATCTACACTCTAAAATACGTCTATATACATCAGTGTTTGGAGTATGTACTAGTAGTTCATATTGAAATCTACTAAAGGACATATATATTCCAAACAATATGATATAATCTCCATAACCAAGGTAGTAGGGACGAGGAGTAAACAGAGGGAGTAGTTATTTTTCTCCTCGTCCTGCGAGCCACAGCGTGCATGGGCGAGGGAGCGGGCGTAAGGCGTGGTAAGCAAGATTCACCTCATCCTGCGAGCCACCGCGCCCGTGGGCGGGGGAGACGGCGTACTAAGCAAGCTTCTCCTCATTCTGCGAGTTGACTGGACACATCAAAAGTACTCCAGTGTATAGAGCCTTGCCTCTAAGGTAGGCCCCACATGGTTTGCCTCTTTTTTAACATAACACGTCAAGTCGCAATTTGTTTGTTCACCCGTGGTAGACGATCCTCCCTCCACCAAGTGGACAACCAGTACACGTGCCAAATTACCACGTGGGCTGTCTTTTTCGTACAGAAATGAGCTCCACCATGTACCCGCGCGGGTGTGGTTGGGAAAGAGACGGGAGTACGTGCGCCGTGCATGCACCTCTTCTCTTCGTGCACGTTCCCCACCTACGTGGGTGTGTGTGAGAGATACAAACCGTGTTCGTGAGTGTTTTTTGTTTTGGGGTGGGGGTGGGGTGGAGGGTTGATTTCGTGAATTATTTGTGGGAATATGTGTCTATGAAATCTCAAACAAAATTTTGCATGCAATGTGTGTGAAATGGAGGCCTATCCATATCATACATAGAGGGTCGGGCAATCTACAAGAAGAGAGGGAGGGGTCATAGCTATCGATAGAGTCGAAGAGAGGATCAAGTGGGTGGGTGCGAGATCGATGAAGAGAGCCATCGAAATTGTGTGTGTGTGCAAGTCAAAGATATAGGGCGACTGGCCTACCGGAACGTTAGAGGGAACACGTCAAGTTTGTGTGTGGCAGGGAGACATGACTAGAGCGTTCGATGTATCGATGTGTGTGGGGGGAGGGGGTGGGGGGAGGGGTAGGCAGAGGCCTAACTATAGAGGTAGAGCAACTCGTATATGTGTTGAGAAGTAGAGACCCAACTATGTCTTGAGGGAGATCGGTCGACATCCAAACATAACTGAAGGATGGGAAATATGATGGGAGAGAGATAGAGGAGAGAGAGGGAGGGAGAGGGGTAGAGTGCTGGATGGGTGATGGAG